>NW_018742568.1:0-18663 GCF_001683475.1 Chenopodium quinoa | reverse complement strand
GCTAATATAAATCAAATGAAAGTGAAATGCATTCTACAAAGCAAATTGATCTAAATGAAATTCAAACACATTCAAACAAAGCTATTTGAATCAAATGACAGTCAAACACATTCTACAAAGCTAATTGAATCAATTGAAAGTCAAACACATTCAAACAAAGCTATTTGAATCAAATGAAAGTCAAATACATTCAAACAAAGCTATTTTAATTAAATGAATGTCAAATACATTCTACAAAGCGAATTGAATCAAATGAAAGTCAAACACATTCAAACAAAGCTATTTGAAGAAAATGAAAGTCAAATACATTCTACAAAGCAAATTGAATCAAATGAAAGTCAAACACAGTCAAACAAAGTTATTTGATTCAAATGAAAGTAAAATACATTCTACAAAGCTAATTGAATCAAATGAAAGTCAAACACATTCAAACAAAGCTGTTTGAATCAAATGAGAGTCAAATATATTCAATCAAAGCTAATTAAATAAAATAAAAATAAAATACATTCTACAAAGCTAATTGAATCAAATGAAAGTCAAACACATTCAAACAAAGTCTTTTAAATCAAATGAAAGTCAAACACATTCAAAAAAAGCTTTTTAATTTAAATGAAAGTCAAACACATTCAAACAAAGCTATATAAATCAAATGAAAGTGAAATGCATTCTACAAAGAAAATTGAATTAAATGAAATTCAAACACATTCAAACAAAGCTATTTGAATCAAATGACAGTAAAATACATTCTACAAAGCTAATTGAATCAATTGAAAGTCAAACACATTCAAACAAAGCTATTTGAATCAAATGAAAGTCAAATTCATTCTACAAAGCTAATTGAATCAAATGAAAGTCAAACACATTCAAACAAAGCTAATTGAATTAAATGAAAGTCAAACATGTTCAAACAAAGCTATTTTTATTAAATTAATGTCAAATACATTCTACAAAGCTAATTGAATCAAATGAAAGTCAAACACATTCAAACAAAGCTATTTGAAGAAAATGAAAGTCAAATACATTCTACAAAGCAAATTGAATCAAATGAAAGTCAAACACAATCAAACAAAGTTATTTGATTCAAATGAAAGTCAAATACATTCTACAAAGCTAATTGAATCAAATGAAAGTCAAACACATTCAAACAAAGCTAATTAAATCAAATAAAAGTCAAATACATTCTACAAAGCTAATTGAATCAAATGAAAGTCAAACACATTCAAACAAAGCTGTTTGAATCAAATGAGAGTCAAATAAATTCAAACAAATCTAATTAAATAAAATAAAAGTAAAATACATTCTACAAAGCTAATTGAATCAAATGAAAGTCAAACACATTCAAACAAAGTCTTTTAAATCAAATGAAAGTCAAACACATTCAAAAAAAGCTTTTTAATTTAAATGAAAGTCAAACACATTCAAACAAACCTATATAAATCAAATGAAAGTGAAATGCATTCTACAAAGCAAATCGAATTAAATGAAATTCAAACACATTCAAACAAAGCTATTTGAATCAAATGACAGTAAAATACATTCTACAAAGCTAATTGAATCAACTGAAAGTCAAACACATTCAAACAAAGCTATTTGAATCAAATGAAAGTCAAATACATTCTACAAAGCTAATTGAATCAAATGAAAGTCAAACACATTCAAACAAAGCTAATTGAATCAAATGAAAGTCAAACACATTCAAACAAAGCTATTTTAATTAAATGAATGTCAAATACATTCTACAACGCTAATTTAATCAAATTAAAGTGAAACACATTCAAACAAAGCTATTTGAAGAAAATGAAAGTCAAATACATTCTACAAAGCAAATTGAAACAAATGAAAGTCAAACACAGTCAAACAAAGTTATTTGACTCAAATGAAAGTCAAATACATTCAATAAAGCTAATTGAATCAAGTGAAAGTCAAACACATTCAAACAAAGCTATTTGAATCAAATGAAAGTCAAACACATTCAAAAAAGATTTTAAATCAAATGAAAGTGAAATACATTCTACAAAGCTAATTGAATCAAATGAAAGTCAAACACATTCAAATAAAGCTATTTGAATCAAATGAAAGTTAAATACATTCTACAAAGCTAATTGAATCAAATGAAAGTGAAACACATTCAAACAAAGCTATTTGAATCAAATGAGAGTCAAATACATTCAAACAAAGCTAATTAAATCAAATAAAAGTAAAATACATTCTACAAAGCTAATTGAATCAAATGAAAGTCAAACACATTCAAAAAAAGCTTTTTAATTTAAATGAAAGTCAAACACATTCAAACAAAGTATATAAATCAAATGAAAGTGAAATGCATTCTACAAAGCAAATTGATCTAAATGAAATTCAAACACATTCAAACAAAGCTATTTGAATCAAATGACAGTCAAACACATTCTACAAAGCTAATTGAATCTATTGAAAGTCAAACACATTCAAACAAAGCTATTTGAATCAAATGAAAGTCAAATACATTCTACAAAGCTAATTGAATCAAATGAAAGTCAAACACATTCAAACAAAGCTAATTGAATCAAATGAAAGTCAAACACATTCAAACAAAGCTATTTTAATTAAATGAATGTCAAATACATTCTACAAAGCTAATTGAATCAAATAAAAGTCAAACACATTCAAACAAAGCTATTTGAAGAAAACGAAAGTCAAATACATTCTACAAAGCAAATTTAATCAAATGAAAGTCAAACACAGTCAAACAAAGTTATTTGATTCAAATGAAAGTCAAATTTATGTACAAAGCTAATTGAATCAAATAAATGTCAAACACATTCAAACAAAGCTAATTAAATCAAATAAAAGTCAAATACATTCTACAAAGCTAATTGAATCATATAAAAGTCAAACACATTCAAACAAAGCTAATTGAATCAAATGGAAGTCAAATACATTCTACAAAGCTAATTGAATTAAATTAAAGTCGAACATATTCAAAATAAGCTAATTGAATTTAATGAAAGTCAAACACATTCAAACAAAGCTTTCGAATCAAGTGAAAGTCAAATACATTCTACAAAGCTAATTGAATCAAATGAAAGTCAAACACATTCAAACAAAGCTATTTGAAGAAAATGAAAGTCAAACACATTCAAACAAAGCTATTTGAATCAAATGAAAGTCAAACACATTCAAACAAAGTTATTTGACTCAAATGAAAGTCAAATACATTCTACAAAGCTAATTGAATCAAATGAAAGTCAAACACATTCAAATAAAGCTATTTGAATCAAATGAAAGTCAAATACGTTCTACAAAGCTAATTGTATCAAATGAAAGTCAAATACATTCTACTAAGCTAATTGAATCAAATGAAAGTCAAATAAATTCAAACAAAGCTATTTGAATCAAATGAAAGTCAAAACATTGAAACAAAGCTATTTGAATAAAATGAAAGTGAAATGCATTCTACAAAGCTAATTGAATCAAATGAAAGTGAAACACATTCAAACAAAGCTATTTGAATCAAATGAGAGTCAAATACATTCAAATAAAGCTATTTTAATTAAATGAATGTCAAATACATTCTACAAAGCTAATTGAATCAAATGAAAGTCAAACACATTCAAACAAAGCTATTTGAAGAAATGAAAGTCAAATACATTCTACAAAGCAAATTGAAACAAATGAAAGTCAAACACAGTAAACAAAGTTATTTGACTCAAATGAAAGTCAAATACATTCTACAAAGCTAATTGAATCAAATGAAAGTCAAACACATTCAAACAAAGCTATTTGAATCAAATGAAAGTCAAACATTCAAACAAAGATTTTGAATCAATGAAAGTCAAATACATTCTACAAAGCTAATTGAATCAAATAAAAGTCAAACACATTCAAATAAAGCTATTTGAATCAAATGAAAGTCAAATACATACTACAAAGCTAATTGAATCAAATGAAAGTCAAACACATTCAAACAATGCTATTTGAATCAAAGGAGAGTCAAATAAATTCAAACAAAGCTAATTAAATCAAATAAAAGTAAAATACATTCTACAAGCTAATTGAATCAAATGAAAGTCAAACACATTCAAACAAAGCCTTTTAAATCAAATGAATGTCAAACACATTCAAAAAAAGCTTTTTAATTTAAATGAAAGTCAAACACATTCAAACAAAGCTATATAAATCAAATGAAAGTGAAATGCATTCTACAAAGCAAATTGATCTAAATGAAATTCAAACACATTCAAACAAAGCTATTTGAATCAAATGACAGTCAAACACATTCTACAAAACTAATTGAATCAATTGAAAGTCAAACACATTCAAACAAAGCTATTTGAATCAAATGAAAGTCAAATACATTCAAACAAAGCTATTTTAATTAAATGAATGTCAAATACATTCTACAAAGCGAATTGAATCAAATGAAAGTCAAACACATTCAAACAAAGCTATTTGAAGAAAATAAAAGTCAAATACATTCTACAAAGCAAATTGAATCAAATGAAAGTCAAACACAGTCAAACAAAGTTTTGATTCAAATGAAAGTAAAATACATTCTACAAAGCTAATTGAATCAAATGAAAGTCAAACACATTCAAACAAAGCTGTTTGAATCAAATGAGAATCAAATATATTCAATCAAAGCTAATTAAGTAAAATAAAAATAAAATACATTCTACAAAGCTAATTGAATCAAATGAAAGTCAATTACATTTAAACAAAGTCTTTTAAATCAAATGAAAGTCAAACACATTCAAAAAAGCTTTTTAATTTAAATGAAAGTCAAACACATTCAAACAAAGCTATATAAATCAAATGAAAGTGAAATGCATTCTACAAAGAAAATTGAATTAAATGAAATTCAAACACATTCAAACAAAGCTATTTGAATCAAATGACAGTAAAATACATTCTACAAAGCTAATTGAATCAATTGAAAGTCAAACACATTCAAACAAAGCTATTTGAATCAAATGAAAGTCAAATTCATTCTACAAAGCTAATTGAATCAAAGGAAAGTCAAACACATTCAAACAAGCTAATTGAATTAAATGAAAGTCAAATTCAAATATTCAATACATTCTACAAAGCTAATTGAATCAAATGAAAGTCAAACACATTCAAACAAAGCTATTGAAGAAAATGAAAGTCAAATACATTCTACAAAGCAAATTGAATCAAATGAAAGTCAAACACACAAAACAAAGTTATTTGATTCAAATGAAAGTCAAATACATTCTACAAAGCTAATTGAATCAAATGAAAGTCAAACACATTCAAACAAAGCTAATTAAATCAAAAAAAGTCAAATACATTCTACAAAGCTAATTGAATCAAATGAAAGTCAAACACATTCAAACAAAGCTGTTTAATCAAATGAGAGTCAAATAAATTCAAACAAAGCTAATTAAATAAATAAAAGTAAAATACATTCTACAAAGCTAATTGAATCAAATGAAAGTCAAACACATTCAAACAAAGTCTTTTAAATCAAATGAAAGTCAAACACATTCAAAAAAAGCTTTTAATTTAAATGAAAGTCAAACACATTCAAACAAACCTATATAAATCAAATGAAAGTGAAATGCATTCTACAAAGCAAATCGAATTAAATGAAATTCAAACACATTCAAACAAAGCTATTTGAATCAAATGACAGTAAAATACATTCTACAAAGCTAATTGAATCAACTGAAAGTCAAACACATTCAAACAAAGCTATTTGAATCAAATGAAAGTCAAATACATTCTACAAAGCTAATTGAATCAAATGAAAGTCAAACACATTCAAAAAAGCTAATTGAATCAAATGAAAGTCAAACACATTCAAACAAAGCTATTTTAATTAAATGAATGTCAAATACATTCTACAAAGCTAATTTAATCAAATGAAAGTGAAACACATTCAAACAAAGCTATTTGAAGAAAATGAAAGTCAAATACATTCAATAAAGCTAATTGAATCAAGTGAAAGTCAAACACATTCAAACAAAGCTATTTGAATCAAATGAAAGTCAAACACATTCAAACAAAGATTTTGAATCAAATGAAAGTGAAATACATTCTACAAAGCTAATTGAATCAAATGAAAGTCAAACACATTCAAATAAAGCTATTTGAATCAAATGAAAGTTAAATACATTCTACAAAGCTAATTGAATCAAATGAAAGTGAAACACATTCAAACAAAGCTATTTGAATCAAATGAGAGTCAAATTCATTCAAACAAAGAATCAAGTGAAAGTCAAATACATTCTACAAAGCTAATTGAATCAAATGAAAGTCAAACACATTCAAACAAAGCTATTTGAAGAAAATGAAAGTCAAATACATTCTACAATGCTAATTGAAACAAATGAAAGTCAAACACAGTCAAACAAAGTTATTTGACTCAAATGAAAGTCAAATACATTCTACAAAGCTAATTGAATCAAATGAAAGTCAAACACATTCAAATAAAGCTATTTGAATCAAATGAAAGTCAAATACGTTCTACAAAGATAATTGTATCAAATGAAAGTCAAATACATTCTACTAAGCTAATTGAATCAAATGAAAGTCAAATAAATTCAAACAAAGCTATTTGAATCAAATGAAAGTCAAACACATTGAAACAAAGCTATTTGAATAAATGAAAGTGAAATGCATTCTACAAAGCTAATTGAATCAAATGAAAGTGAAACACATTCAAACAAAGCTATTTGAATCAAATGAGAGTCAAATACATTCAAACAAAGCTAATTAAATCAAATAAAGTCAAATACATTCTACAAAGCTAATTGAATCAAATGAAAGTCAAACACATTCAAACAAAGCTAATTGTATTAAATGAAAGTCAAATACAATCAACAAAGCGAATTGAATCAAATGAATGTACAACATTCAAACAAAGCAAATTGAATCAAATGAAAGTCAAACACATTCAAACAAAGATTTCGTATTAAATGAAAGTGAAATACATTCTACAAAGCTAATTGAATCAAATGAAAGTCAAACACATTAAAATAAAGCTATTTGAATCAAATGCAAGTCAAATACATTCTACAAACCTAATTGAATCAAATGAAAGTCAAACACATTCAAACAAAGCTATTTGAATCAAATGAGAGTCAAATAAATTCAAACAAAGCTAATTAAATCAAATAAAAGTAAAATACATTCTACAAAGCTAATTGCATCAAATGAAAGTCAAACACATTCAAAAAAAGCCTTTTAAATCAAATGAAAGTCAAACACATTTAAAAAAAGCTTTTTTATTTAAATGAAAGTCAATCACATTGAAACAAAGCTATATAAATCAAATGAAAGTAAAATGCATTCTACAAAGCAAATTGAATTAAATGAAATTCAAACACATTCAAACAAAGCTATTTGAATCAAACGACAGTCAAATACATTCTACAAAGCTAATTGAATCAATTGAAAGTGAAATGCATTCTACAAAAATTGATCTAAATGAAATTCAAACACATTCAAACAAAGCTATTTGAATCAAATGACAGTCAAACACATTCTACAAAGCTAATTGAATCAATTGAAAGTCAAACACATTCAAACAAAGCTATTTGAATCAAATGAAAGTCAAAGCTATCAAATACATTCACAAAGCTAATTGAATCAAATGAAAGTCAAACACATTCAAACAAAGCTAATTGAATCAAATGAAAGTCAAACACATTCAAACAAAGCTATTTTAATTAAATGAATGTCAAATACATTCTACAAAGCTAATTGAATCAAAGGAAAGTCAAACACATTCAAACAAAGCTATTTGAAGAAAATGAAAGTCAAATACATTCTACAAAGCAAATTGAAACAAATGAAAGTCAAACACAGTCAAACAAAGTTATTTGACTCAAATGAAAGTCAAATACATTCTACAAAGCTAATTGAATCAAATGAAAGTCAAACACATTCAAATAAAGCTATTTGAATCAAATGAAAGTCAAATACGTTCTACAAAGCTAATTGTATCAAATGAAAGTCAAATACATTCTACTAAGCTAATTGAATCAAATGAAAGTCAAATAAATTCAAACAAAGCTATTTGAATCAAATGAAAGTCAAACACATTGAAACAAAGCTATTTGAATAAAATGAAAGTGAAATGCATTCTACAAAGCTAATTGAATCAAATGAAAGTGAAACACATTCAAACAAAGCTATTTGAATCAAATGAGAGTCAAATACATTCAAACAAAGCTAATTAAATCAAATAAAAGTCAAATACATTCTACAAAGCTAATTGAATCAAATGAAAGTCAAACACATTCAAACAAATTGTATTAACTGAAAGTCAAATACAATCAACAAAGCGAATTGAATCAAATGAAAAACACATTCAAACAAAGCAAATTCAAATGAAAGTCAAACACATTCAAACAAAGATTTCGTATTAAATGAAAGTGAAATACATTCTACAAAGCTAATTGAATCAAATGAAAGTCAAACACATTAAATAAAGCTATTTGAATCAAATGCAAGTCAAATACATTCTACAAACCTAATTGAATCAAATGAAAGTCAAACACATTCAAACAAAGCTATTTGAATCAAATGAGAGTCAAATAAATTCAAACAAAGCTAATTAAATCAAATAAAAGTAAAATACATTCTACAAAGCTAATTGCATGAAATGAAAGTCAAACACATTCAAACAAAGCTTTTAAATCAAATGAAAGTCAAACACATTTAAAAAAAGCTTTTTCATTCAAACAAAGCTATATAAATCAAATGAAAGTAAAATGCATTCTACAAAGCAAATTGAATTAAATGAAATTCAAACACATTCAAACAAAGCTATTTGAATCAAACGACAGTCAAATACATTCTACAAAGCTAATTGAATCAATTGAAAGTGAAATGCATTCTACAAAGCAAATTGATCTAAATGAAATTCAAACACATTCAAACAAAGCTATTTGAATCAAATGACAGTCAAACACATTCTACAAAGCTAATTGAATCAATTGAAAGTCAAACACATTCAACAAAGCTATTTGAAGAAAGTCAAACACATTCAAACAAAGCTATTTGAATCAAATGAAAGTCAAATACATTCTACAAAGCTAATTGAATCAAATGAAAGTCAAACACATTCAAACAAAGCTAATTGAATCAAATGAAAGTCAAACACATTCAAACAAAGCTATTTTAATTAAATGAATGTCAAATACATTCTACAAAGCTAATTGAATCAAAGGAAAGTCAAACACATTCAAACAAAGCTATTTGAAGAAAATGAAAGTCAAATACATTCTACAAAGAAAATTGAAACAAATGAAAATCAAACACAGTCAAACAAAGTTATTTGACTCAAATGAAAGTCAAATACATTCTACAAAGCTAATTGAATCAAATGAAAGTCAAACACATTCAAATAAAGCTATTTGAATCAAATGAAAGTCAAATACGTTCTACAAAGCTAATTGTATCAAACGAAAGTCAAACGCAATCAAATAAAGCTATTTGAGTCAAATGAAAGTCAAACACATTCAAACAAAGTTGTTTAAATTAAATGAAAGTGAAATGTATTCTACAAAGCTAATTGAATCAAATGAAAGTTAAATGCATTCAAACAAAGCTATTTGAATCAAATGAGAGTCAAATACATTCTACAAAGCTAATTGAATCAAATGAAAGTCAATCACATTAAAAAAAAGCTAATTGAATCAAATGAAAGTCAAATACATTCAACAAAGCTAATTGAATCAAAACATTCAAACAAAGCTAATTGAATCAAATGAAAGTCAAACACATTCAAAAAAGCTATTTTAATCAAATGAAAGTCAAATACGTTCTACAAAGCTAATTGTATCAAACGAAAGTCAAACGCAATCAAATAAAGCTATTTAAGTCAAATGAAAGTCAAACACATTCAAACAAAGTTGTTTAAATTAAATGAAAGTGAAATGTATTCTACAAAATAATTGAATCAAATGAAAGTTAAATGCATTCAAACAAAGCTATTTGAATCAAATGAGAGTCAAATACATTCTTTAAAGCTAATTGAATCAAATGAAAGTCAAACACATTCAAAAAAGCTAATTGAATCAAATGAAAGTCAAATACATTCAAAAAGCTAATTGAATCAAATGAAAGTCAAAAACATTCAAACAAAGCTAATTGAATCAAATGAAAGTCAAGCACATTCAAACAAAGCTATTTTAATCGAATGAAAGTCAATTACATTCTACAAAGCTAATTGAATCAAATGAAAGTCAAACACATTCAAACAAAGCTATTTGAATCAAATGAAAGTCAAACACATTGAAAGAATCAAATGAGAGTCAAATACATTAAAACAAAGCTAATTAAATCAAATGAAAGTCTAATACATTCTACAAAGCTAATTGAATTAAATTAAAGTCAAACACATTCAAACAAAGCTAATTGATTCAAATGAAAGTCAAACACATTCAAACAAAGATTTCGAATCAAATGAAAGTCAAATACATTCTACAAAGCTAATTAAATCAAATGAAAATCAAACACATTCAAATAAAGCTATTTGAATCAAATGAAAGTCAAAGATTATACAAAGCTAATTGAATCAAATGAAAGTCAAACACATTCAAACAAAGCTATTTGAATCAAAAGAGTCAAATAAATTTAAACAAAGCTAATTAAATCAAATAAAAGTAAAATACATTCTACAAAGCTATTTGAATCAAATGAAAGTCAAACACATTCAAACAAAGCCTTTTAAATCAAATGAAAGTCAAACACATTCAAAAAAAGCTTTTTAATTTAAATGAAAGTCAAACACATTCAAACAAGCTATATAAATCAAATGAAAGTGAAATGCATTCTACAAAGCAAATTGATCTAAATGAAATCAAACACATTCAAACAAAGCTATTTGAATGAAATGACAGTCAAACACATTCTACAAAGATAATTGAATTAATTGAAAGTCAAACACATTCAAACAAAGCTATTTGAATCAAATGAAAGTCAAATACATTCTACAAAGCTAATTAAATCAAATGAAAGTCAAACACATTCAAATAAAGCTATTTGAATCAACTGAAAGTCAAATACGTTCTACAAAGCTAATTGTATCAAATGAAAGTCAAACGCAATCAAAAAAGCTATTTGAGTCAAATGAAAGTCAAACACATTCAAACAAAGTTGTTTAAATTAAATGAAAGTGAAATGCATTCTATAAAGCAAATTGAATTAAATGAAATTCAAACACATTCAAACAAAGCTATTTGAATCAAATGACAGTCAAACACATTCTACAAAGCTAATTGAATCAAATGAAAGTTAAATGCATTCAAACAAAGCTATTTGAATCAAATGAAAGTCAAATACATTCTACAAAGCTAATTGAATCAAATGAAAGTCAAACACATTCAAAAAAGCTAATTGAATCAAATGAAAGTCAAAAACATTCAAACAAAGCTAATTGAATCAAATGAAAGTCAAGCACATTCAAACAAAGCTATTTTAATCGAATGAAAGTCAATTACATTCTACAAGCTAATTGAATCAAATGAAAGTCAAACACATTCAAACAAAGCTATATGAATCAAATGAGAGTCAACTACATTAAAACAAAGCTAATTAAATCAAATGAAAGTCTAATACATTCTACAAAGCTAATTGAATTAAATTAAAGTCAAACACATTTAAACAAAGCTAATTGATTCAAATGAAAGTCAAACACATTCAAACAAAGATTTCGAATCAAATGATAGTCAATACATTCTACAAAGCTAATTGAATCAAATGAAAGTCAAACACATTCAAATAAAGCTATTTCAATCAAATGAAAGTCAAATACATTCTACAAAGCTAATTGAATCAAATGAAAGTCAAACACATTCAAATATTGAATCAAATAAGAGTCAAATAAATTCAAACAAAGCTAATTAAATCAAATAAAAGTAAAATACATTCTACAAAGCTATTTGAATCAAATGAAAGTCAAACACATTCAAACAAAGCCTTTTAAATCAAATGAAAGTCAAACACATTCAAAAAAAGCTTTTTAATTTAAATGAAAGTCAAACACATTCAAACAAAGCTATATAAATCAAATGAAAGTGAAATGCATTCTACAAAGCAAATTGATCTAAATGAAAATCAAACACATTCAAACAAAGCTATTTGAATCAAATGACAGTCAAACACATTCTACAAAGCTAATTGAATTAATTGAAAGTCAAACACATTCAAACAAAGCTATTTGAATCAAATGAAAGTCAAATACATTCTACAAAGCTAATTGAATCAAATGAAAGTCAAACACATTCAAATAAAGCTATTTGAATCAATTGAAAGTCAAATACGTTCTACAAAGCTAATTGTATCAAATGAAAGTCAAACGCAATCAAATAAAGCTGTTTGAGTCAAATGAAAGTCAAACACATTCAAACAAAGTTGTTTAAATTAAATGAAAGTGAAATGCATTCTACAAAGCTAATTGAATCAAATGAAAGTTAAATGCATTCAAACAAAGCTATTTGAATCAAATGAGAGTCAAATACATTCTACAAAGCTAATTGAATCAAATGAAAGTCAACCACATTCAAAAAAAGCTAATTGAATCAAATGAAAGTCAAATACATTCAACAAAGCTAATTGAATCAAATGAAAGTCAAAAACATTCAAACAAAGCTAATTGAATCAAATGAAAGTCAAACACATTCAAACAAAGCTATTTTAATTAAATGAATGTCAAATACATTCTACAAAGCTAATTGAATCAAATGAAAGTCAAAAACATTCAAACAAAGATATTTGAAAAAATGAAAGTCAAATACATTCTACAAAGCAAATTGAATCAAATGAAAGTCAAACACAGTCAAACAAATTTATTTGATTCAAATGAAAGTCAAATACATTATACAAAGCTAATTGAATCAAATGAAAGTCAAACACATTCAAACAAAGCTAATAAAATCAAATAAAAGTCAAATACATTCTACAAAGCTAATTGAATCATATAAAAGTCAAACACATTCAAAAAAGCTAATTGAATCAAATGGAAGTCAAATACATTCTACAGAGCTAATTGAATTAAATTAAGGTTAAACACATTCAAAATAAGCTAATTGAATTTAATGAAAGTCAAACACATTCAAACAAAGCTTTCGAATCAAGTGAAAGTCAAATACATTCTACAAACCTAATTGAATCAAATGAAAGTCAAACACATTCAAACAAAGCTATTTGAATCAAATGAAAGTCAAATACATTCTACTAAGCTAATTGAATCAAATGAAAGTCAAATACATTCAAACAAAGCTATTTGAATCAAATGACAGTCAAATATGTTCTACAAAGCTAATTGTATCAAAATGAAAGTCAAACACATTCAACAAAGCTATTTGAATAAAATGAAAGTGAAATGCACTCTACAAAGCTAATTGAATCAAATGAAAGTGAAACACATTCAAACAAAGCTATTTGAATCAAATGAGAGTCAAATACATTCAAACAAAGCTAATTAAATCAAATAAAAGTCAAATACATTCTACTAAGCTAATTGAATCAAATGAAAGTCAAACATATTCAAACAAAGCTAATTGTATTAACTGAAAGTCAAATACATTCAACAAAGCGAATTGAATCAAATGAAAGTAAAAACACATTCTAACAAAGCTAATTGAATCAAATGAAAGTTAAATGCATTCAAACAAAGCTATTCGAATCAAAATGAGAGTCAAATACATTCTACAAAGCTAATTGAATCAAATGAAAGTCAACCACATTCAAAAAAAAGCTAATTGAATCAAATGAGAGTCAACTACATTAAAACAAAGCTAATTAAATCAAATGAAAGTCTAATACATTCTACAAAGCTAATTGAATTAAATTAAAGTCAAAACACATTCAAACAAAGCTAATTGAATCAAATGAAAGTCAAATACATTCAAACAAAGCTATTTGAATCAAATGACAGTCAAATACGTTCTACAAAGCTAATTGTATCAAATGAAAGTCAAACACATTCAAAACAAAGCTATTTGAATAAAATGAAAGTGAAATGCATTCTACAAAGCTAATTGAATCAAATGAAAGTGAAACACATTCAAACAAAGCTATTTGAATCAAATGAGAGTTAAATACATTCAAACAAAGCTAATTAAATCAAATAAAAGTAAAATACATTCTACAAAGTTAATTGAATCAAATGAAAGTCAAACACATTCAAACAAAGATATTTGAAGAAAATGAAAGTCAAATACATTCTACAAAGCAAATTGAATCAAATGAAAGTCAAACACAGTCAAACAAAGTTATTTGATTCAAATCAAAGTCAAATACATTCTACAAAGCTAATTGAATCAAATGAAAGTCAAACACATTCAAACAAAGCTAATTAAATCAAATAAAAGTCATATACATTCTACAAAGCTAATTGAATCATATAAAAGTCAAACACATTCAAACAGAGCTAATTGAATCAAATAGAAGTCAAATACATTCTACAAAGCTAATTGAATTAAATTAAGGTCAAACACATTCAAAATAAGCTAATTGAATTTAATGAAAGTCAAACACATTCAAAACAAAGCTTTCGAATCAAGTGAAAGTCAAATACATTCTACAAAAGCTAATTGAATCAAATGAAAGTCAAACACATTCAAACAAAGCTATTTGAATCAAATGAAAGTCAAATACATTCTACTAAGCTAATTGAATAAAATGAAAGTCAAATACATTCAAACAAAGCTATTTGAATCAAATGACAGTCAAATACGTTCTACAAAGCTAATTGTATCAAATGAAAGTCAAACACATTCAAACAAAGCTATTTGAATAAAATGAAAGTGAAATGCATTCTACAAAGCTAATTGAATCAAATGAAAGTGAAACACATTCAAACAAAGCTATTTGAATCAAATGAGAGTCAAATAAATTCAAACAAAGCTAATTAAATCAAATAAAAGTCAAATACATTCTACAAAGCTAATTGAATCAAATGAAAGCCAAACACATTCAAACAAAGCTAATTGTATTAACTGAAAGTCAAATACATTCAACAAAGCGAATTGAATCAAATGAAAGTAAAAACACATTCAAACAAAGCTAATTGAATCAAATGAAAGTCAAACACATTCAAACAAAGATTTCGTATTAAATAAAGGCAAATACATTCTACAAAGCTAATTGAATCAAATGAAAGTCATACACATTCAATTAAAGCTATTTGAATCAAATGAAAGTCAAATACATTCTACTAAGCTAATTGAATCAAATGAAAGTCAAATACATTCAAACAAAAGCTATTTGAATCAAATGACAGTCAAATACGTTCTACAAAGCTAATTGTATCGAATGAAAGTCAAACACATTCAAACAAAGCTATTTGAATAAAATGAAAGTGAAATACATTCTACAAAGATAATTGAATCAAATGAAAGTCAAACACATTCAAACAAAGCTATTTGAATCAAATGAGAGTCAAATAAATTCAAACAAAGCTAATTAAATCAAATAAAAGTAAAATACATTCTACAAAGCTAATTGCATCAAAATGAAAGTCTAACACATTCAAACAAAGCCTTTTAAATCAAATGAAAGTCAACACATTCAAACAAAGCTATATAAATCAAACGAAAGTGAAATGCATTCTACAAAGCAAATTGAATGAAATGAAATTCAAACGTATTCAAAAAAAGCTATTTGAATCAAACGACAGTCAAATACATTCTACAAAGCTAATTGAATCAATTGAAAGTCAAACACATTCAAACAAAGCTATTTGAATCAAATGAAAGTCAAATACATTCTACAAAGCTAATTGAATCAAATGAAAGTCAAACACATTCAAACAAAGCTATTTGAATCAAATGAAAGTCAAACATTCTACAAAGCTAATTGAATCAAATGAAAGTCAAAGACATTCAAACAAAGCTAATTGAATCAAATGAAAGTCAAATACATTCTACAAAGCTAATTGTATCAAATGAAAGTCAAACGCAATCAAATAAAGCTATTTGAGTCAAATGAAAGACAAACACATTCAAACAAAGTTGTTTAAATTAAATGAAAGTGAAATGTATTCTACAAAGCTAATTGAATCAAATGAAAGTTAAACGCATTCAAGCAAAGCTAATTGAATCAAATGAAAGTCAAACACATTCAAACAAAGCTATTTGAAGAAAATGAAAGGCAAAGACATTCTACAAAGCAAATTGAAACGAATGAAAATCAAACACAGTCAAACAAAGTTATTTGACTCAAATGAAAGTGAAATACATTCTACAAAGCTAATTGAATCAAATGAAAGTCAAACACATTCAAACAAAGCTATTTGAATCAAATGAAAGTTAAATACGTTCTACAAAGCTAATTGTATCAAATGAAAGTCAAACGCAATCAAATAAAGCTATTTGAGTCAAATGAAAGACAAACACATTCAAACAAAGTTGTTTAAATTAAATGAAAGTGAAATGACAAAGCTAATTGAATCAAAAAAGTTAAACGCATTCAAGCAAAGCTAATTGAATCAAATGAAAGTCAAACACATTCAAACAAAGCTAATTGAATCAAATGAAAGTCAAATACATTCAACAAAGCTAATTGAATCAAATGAAAGTCAAACACATTCAAACAAAGCTAATTGAATCAAATGCAAGTCAAGCACATTCAAACAAAGCTATTCTAATCGAATGAAAGTCAATTACATTCTACAAAGCTAATTGAATCAAATGAAAGTCAAACACATTCAAACAATGCTATTTGAAACAAATGAAAGTCAAACACATTCAAACAAAGCTATTTGAATCAAATGAGAGTCAAATACATTAAAACAAAGCTAATTAAATCAAATAAAGTCTAATACATTCTACAAAGCTAATTGAATTAAATTAAAGTAGAACACATTCAAACAAAGCTAATTGAATCAAATGAAAGTCAAACACATTCAAACAAAGATTTCGAATCAAATGAAAGTCAAATACATTCTACAAAGCTAATTGAATCAAATGAAAGTCAAACACATTCAAATAAAGCTATTTCAATCAAATGAAAGTCAAATACATTCTACAAAGCTAATTGAATAAAAGGAAAGTCAAACACATTCAAACAAAGCTATTTGAATCAAATGTGAGTCAAAAAATTTAAACAAAGCTAATTAAATCAAATAAAAGTAAAATACATTCTACAAAGCTAATTGAATCAAATGAAAGTCAAACACATTCAAACAAAGCCTTTTAAATCAAATGAAAGGCAAACACATTCAAAAAAAGCTTTTTAATTTAAATGAAAGTCAAACACATTCAAACAAAGCTATATAAATCAAATGAAAGTGAAATGCATTCTACAAAGCAAATTGAATTAAATGAAATTTAAACACATTCAAACAAAGATATTTGAATCAAATTACAGTCAAACACATTCTACAAAGCTAATTGAATCAATTGAAAGTCAAACACATTCAAACAAAGCTATTTGAATCAGATGAAAGTCAAATACATTTTACAAAGCTAATTGAATCAAATGAAAGTCAAACACATTCAAACAAAGCTTATTGAATCAAATGAAAGTCAAACACATTTAAACAAAGTTATTTTAATTAAATGAATGTCAAATACATTCTACAAAGCTAATTGAATCAAAAGAAAGTCAAACACATTCAAACAAAGCCATTTGAAGAAAATGAAGGTCAAATACATTCTACAAAGCAAATTGAATCATATGAAAGTCAAACACAGTCAAACAAAGTTATTTGATTCAAATGAAAGTAAAATACATTCTACAAAGCTTATTGAATCAAATGAAAGTCAAACACATTCAAACAAAGCTAATTAAATAAAATAAAAGTCAAATACATTCTACAAAGCAAATTGAATCATATAAAAGTCAAACACATTCAAACAAAAGCTAATTGAATCAAATGGAAGTCAAATACATTCTACAAAGCTAATTGAATTAAATAAGCTAATTCAAAATAAGCTAATCGAATTAAATTAAAGTCAAACACATTCAAAATAAGCTAATATAATTAAATTAAAGTCAATCACATTCAAACTAAGCTTTCGAACCAAGTGAAAGTCAAATACATTCTACAAAGCTAATTGAATCAAATGAAAGTCAAATACATTCTACTAAGCTAATTGAATCAAATGAAAGTCAAACACATTCAAACAAAGCTATTTGAATCAAATGACAGTCAAATACATTTTACAAAGCTAATTGAATCAAATGAAAGTCAAACACATTCAAACAAAGCTAATTGAATAAAATGAAAGTCAAACATATTCAAACAAAGCTATTTTAATCAAATGAATGTCCAATACGTTCAACAAAGCTAATTGTATCAAATGAAATTCAAACACATTCAAATAAAGCTATTTGAATCAAATGAAAGTCAAACGCATTCAAACAAAGTTTTTTAAATCAAATGGAAGTCAAATACATTCAACAAAGCTAATAGAATCAAATGAAAGTCAAACACATTCAAACAAAGCAAATTGAATCAAATGAAAGTCAAACACATTCAAACACAGCTATTTTAATCAAATGAAAGTCGAATACATTCTACAAAGCTAATTGAATCAAATAAAAGTCAAAACACATTCAAACAAAGCTATTTGAATCAAATGAGAGTCAAACACGTTCAAACAAAGCTAATTAAATCAAATAAAAGTCAAATACATTCTACAAAGCTAATTGAATCAAATAAAAGTCAAACACATTCAAACAAAGCCTTTTAAATCAAATAAA
>NW_018742567.1:0-23082 GCF_001683475.1 Chenopodium quinoa | reverse complement strand
TTATATGCGGCCCAATGATCTAGAGGAGGGCCTAATAGGGATTTATCATTCCTAATGCAATTAGGAATGGTTTTAGTCTTTTTAGATTCTTCTAGAAGGTTCTTTTCATTCCTAATTCAATTAGCATTGATAAATTGAATTTTGTTGACTTTTCAGAGTTTTAATTAAAATCAAAGAGCATTTTTGAGGAAAATATATGATTTTATCCTCCTGTACGGAAAAATATATCTGATTTTAGAAAACGCATAAAAAACAGGTCTAGCGCCCAACGCCAGCCATTGGCGCCTGGAACCAAGCCTGGCGCATGGCGCTAAAGCTGGCGCCTGGCGCCAATTAGCTGGTGCTGGCGCCAGCTCTGTTTTTCATGCGCCAATACTCTGCTTTGTTACTTTTATCTTTTTGGCTTATTTTCTCTATAAATAACGACGTAAAAACTCCGTTTTCATTCATCAACAACCAGTTTTCAATCATAATCACCTACAATCAGTTTTCAATTCTCTCTTATTCTCTCTAATTCTTATTCTTTCATTCACTAATTCTCATCGAGATTTCCTTAATCATTCATCCTTCTCTTTCTTTCTCTCTTTTCTAAACCTAGTCTTTTATATACAAGATTCCGCATTCGCAAGATCTAGAAACACCTAGCCATATTCGAAGTTGCCTTCGCCCTAGACGTGAAAGGTTTAATTTCTGAGGGTTTGGTCCCAAATCTCTCTTTCAATTATTTAATTTAATTGTTTGATTATTATTTTCATTGAAGTTACTAACGTGTGTATTTTGTTATTAGAAAGAGGTACGAGGCATCAAAGTAAGTACTTTAATTGGTTTAATTGATATTATGATGTAGAAATCTTGTTTAAATTGTTATTATGATATTCCTAGTATCATGTTTAGGCAAAAAGTTATAATATCAGATATGCTTTTATGATTCCTGCGATGCTTCCTATGTTCTTCCTAATATTTATGATTGTTAGTATCATGTTAGGGTTAAAGATTTGATTTTTATTGCTTAGTGACATGCTAGGGTTTGTTATTAATCTTGTTAGTATCATGCCTAGGATCTTGCTATTTTTTATTATGCTTTAACATGATTTATGATTATTTTTATAATTGTTATGATTATAATTGTTATAATTTATGATGATTATGAATATTATTATTATTATTATTTTGATGAATTATTTTTATTTATGATGATATTATTATTATTATTTTGATTATTATAATGATTGTTATTATAATTCTAATTAATGATATTGATTATCATTATGTTGCTTGATAAATTTATTTTTATTGCTTGATCACACCTTTTTATGCATGTTTAAAGGGAATTGGTATTTGTAATCACGATTAATAAGATAATTAATAATGTTGTTTAGGATAAATATGATTATAATTCAAGTGATCGCCAAGAATATATTTATTTGTGCATTAATATTCAACCAACATAGATAAACAGGTTTAGGGTTAATCCTATTGATTGCATGTTAGTTAGAAAGCGCACATGAATACGATCAGAATAAAGTAGAGGCCTATTATTAGGGTAGGTTCAATCTCTTTTAGGTTGGATTTGTACCTTCATCCCCGAACCTTATTTGGTTCTAGACCTTATGGAGTTGACGATCTCTTGGATCGTTAAGGGGTGTAACCTTCACCTCATGAACGGTTTACAAGTTCCTAAAACTTGTTGGCGACTCTTTTGCTCTATCTTCTTCCCTTTTGGACGCCACCGTACTTTAGTGTATGATCACAGTGGGGTTCAAGCTAGGGGATTAACGCTTGAAATATTCCCTACAGCCACGTTTGGCATATTTTTTATTATTAAAAAAAAGTTTTGCAGAAGACCACGGACACCAGCGAAGGGCCTGGAAGAAGAAGATTACGGACACCAACAAAGGGCCGTGGCAGAAGATGATTACGGACACCAGCAAACGGCCGTGGCAAAGAAGACCACAGACACTAGCAAAGGGACGTGACAAAAGACCACAGACACCAGCAAAGGGCCGTCACAGAAGACCACGTACACCAGCAAAGGACCGTGCAGAAGACCATGGATACTAGCAAAGGGCCGTGGTAGAAAAAGTACGTTTTTAAAAAAAAAAAAAAAAAAAAGAAGGCGACATCAACAAAGTAGTGTAACTCGATCGAGTTCAACAAAGTGCGAATTTCCAATCGTAACGTTCGTGTTACTACCGTTACGATTGCGGGAGGGTGTTAGGAATATAGGAAAATATATTATTGTGATATATTTTCCATATAGATCTTATGATATTATATTTAGGATAATAATATATCTTAGTGATATTCTAAGAAGGATTGATGGAAGTTTATATGATAAAGTTTTATATTGTGTAAATGTGTAGATTATCTTTTGTAGGTTATAAATATTAGCCAAAATCATCAATACAATTCAACTCATTCTCTCATAAATAATTTAGCAAAAACACATCACCCTAAACCATCATGTCATTTCTTTTATACATGCTTAAATGTGTGTGTCTGCCCGCTTTATTTTCTTTTTTTTTTTAAAAAAAAAGGATTCTAAAAATGTGACGATATGAAGCGGAAGCCTATCATCTTCATTTAGCAGTTACGATGATCGACAATAATGTATGATCAAAGAGAATGGAGGTTATTTGCTACAAAAAATAATGAGAGATAACTGTGTTATATTAGCTAGATGATGTTGAATGAGAGACCAAAAATGTGGTTCACATAGGATTGTTTAATCTAATGTATAAATTTCTGATTTTAAAAGGAGAGTGGATGTGGGCCATGTGGCAACAATTATAATGTAGGGGAGGTTATGACCTATGAAAAGGGTTTAGTGAATAAAAGGCTTATGTAATAATTACACGATAGAATTTGGTACACTTTTTTTCTTACCAGTTAAAAAGAATTTTGTTAATAAAAGATAGGCAAATGCACTTATAAACAATTCTTAGGAAATCTAAAATTCCAACACAAGTACAAATCACCTTAGAACTAGTTACATCGCAGATTCGATCAACGATCGCCTTAATAAAAAAAACTTCATCTGAAACAATATAATCTGTGAGTAAGCACTAATTCGGCTTGCGATCCACAGATGAATAGTTGTTTGGTTGAAAAAGCTCATATGGTCTTCTAGATACTTTCGGAGACGATGAAACCCTAAATCTTCAAAGTTTAGCACACGAACAAACAAAGAAAATAATCATAATTGAATAAACACCATCATATAAAGATGGGATCCATTTATTGAAAGCAATTAAAAAAATTTTGGGGCTTACCACTAGTAAAAAACACCGGTGGAAGCCCTTACAAAAATTTACAATTGAGATTAGAAGAAAAGAGATGAAAGAGAAAGATAAAAAAAAAAAGAAAGAAAGTGAAGGAAACCTTTAAAAAAGCAGAAAAAATCTAGCAATGGAGGCTAAAAAACCCTTTTAAGAAAACCCTAGAGGGAACCAAAAAAACCCTCCCAAAGAGAAAACCTGAATTTGGTACTACTAAACATAAGTAAATTGATCAAAATTGTGGATGCAAATAAACTTTGAAAAGTTGAAATTAAAATTTAAATCATGTGATTAGCTCTGGACCATGCTAAAACTTAAATTAAATTTTGTGTTTACATCCTACTTGTTTTAGAAGTACAAATTAAATTCAAAACAAAATGAAAATAAAACATGTGAAATAATCTAACAAAGGTTCCTTAAATATCTTTTATAATTTAGCATGTGGCCTGGTAGTGATAGAGAAGAAGTGAGGGTGGGTTTAATTTGGATAGAGCAAAAGAGTGGCGAGAAACTTTTGGTTTATTTACGCACCTATGTTAGTATTAAGTGTAATAACCAAAGAGAGGAACCACTCTTGATACCTAAATAATTGACTACATTTAATTGAAAGTCTTTTTATTCTTTGTCATATCAATAAAAGAAATAAATCACTTATATGAAAATAACAATGGAGAACTTTGACAATACTAATTGAATAAGAAATCTGTATTGTCTTCAATTTCGTACATAATACAATTGTGAGTGAAAGTGTTGTCCCACATTGAAAAAGTGTAAAGTGTTGGAAGTGTATCCCACATTGAAGAAATAAGAAAATCTTGTCAAGTTTATAAGCATAGAGGACTACTCCCCTCTTTGCCATATAATTTTGAGGTAGAATCTCTTTAGTCGTATAAAGTGGACACTCGTAACGGGTTTGGCCTAGGCCCGTTTATCATACAAAAAATAAAGAATTTGTTGTTATAAATTAAAGGAAAAATGGAGATATTATCTCCTCTCCTCTCCTCCTCTCTTCTAAGGTAGGGTTGTTCAATTTCGGATATCCGATCCGATCCGATCCGAAAATTCGGATATCCGAAATTTTCGGATCGGAGAAATTGCGATCCGAATCCGATCCGAAATTTTCGGATATTCGAAATTTTCGGATCGGATATCCGGATTTTCGAATTGTATAGTCGGATATTCGGATCGGATAGTCGGGTTTTCGGATTGGGTAGTTAAAATTTTCGGACAAAATCCGTATTCGATCCGAAAATCCGAAATTTTTTTCGGATATCCGATCCGAAATACCCGAAACCTCAAAAACCGGATCGGATATTCGAAATTTCGGATCGGATCATCGGATTTTTGGATCGGATATTTCGGACCGGATATTTTTGAACACCCCTATTCTAAGGTTTCTTCAAAATCTTGGCCGTTTAGGCCGAAAATAGTCTAATTTCTTCGGAAATTAGACTATTTCCAATCCTTTTCCTTTAATTTTCCTTTAATTCCTTTAATTTTATTTAGTTTTGCAATTTGGGTTTCAATAAATCTACACAAGTAGTGTAGATATTCGTCTGTCTCCCTATGGTGGAGTGTCTCCCTATGGTGGTGTCGTTAGTTTTTTTTAGTTTAGTTGTTTGTTTTTGTTTAGGGGTTGTTTGTGTGTTAGGGTTCATCAAAAAAGTAATCATATTTTGCTCTATTGTCAGTTCTTTGGTAAAGATTTGTTCGGGATCGCAACGGTTGTCAAATTTTCAAATGAGTTTAAGCAAATCACATGAGAATCATCGTTGCGGCTACAATAAATCGTTAGACCGTCTCTTCGAAAAGGTTGTATATTCCAGCGATGTGTGCGAGGGATGTACCACAGTGCAAGATTTTTTCAACTATCGTAGCTCTGATGAAGGAAAACCTAATTTGATTCAACTTTATGTATTTGTTAATTTAGATTTCATTTGTAGATGTTGGATGGCTATTTATTAATGAATTGATTCGTTTAAAAAAAAGGAAAAATGGAAATAAATAATCCCACCTTTGCGTGGTCTGACAAAAACAATCCCACCTTTTAATTATTACGAGACAATCTCACCTTGGTATGCCATCTTCTTTTAATGGACCTTAACTTGTTGGTGACCTATTTTTGTAGGTTACATGCCACTTGTCAGATTTTAACAGGTTCATTTCAATTTTGTAAATAATAAAAAAAGCAAAAGTAAATTAAAAAAAAATACAAAATTACAAAACAAAAAAAAAACAAAAAAAAAACCACCAACCCCCACGTGAAAACCTAACCCGGCCCCCAGCCACCACTGAAAACCGTCAACCGCTCTCCTTAGCCATTGAAAACGGCCGGCCGGCACCAAGGTTGTGTTTTTGGGATGTTTAAGGGGGTTTTCGGGGCTGAGATGGGGGTTTTCTGTGTAGTTAAGGAGGTTGGGTAGGTGGTTTGCTACGGGAATTTCGGCGGCTATGGAGGTTTTCTATGGTGATGGTTGTGATGGTTATGGAGGTTTCGGGGTGGGATTTAGTTCAGGGATTGATTTCGGTGGTGGTTATGGTGGTTTCGGGATGGGATTTGGCTCAGGGATTGATTTCGGTGGTGGTTATGGTGGTTTCGGGGTGGGAATTAGTGTAGGGTTGATTTCGGTGGTGGCTATGGTTGTTATGGAGGTGGGATTTGGCCAGAGGATTATGGCCGGCTGTTTTCGCGGGTTTAGGGTGGCGGCCGACCAAATTTTGGTGGGTCTTGGGATAGGGTTAACGGTTTTCACGGTGGTTTCCTGGTTGGGGAGGGTTGTAAGTTGTGGGTTTTTTTTTCTTAATTTTTTTACTTGTTTTTGTTTTTATTTTTTTTTATATTGACCAATTACTAGGCGACACGTGGCTTTATAAAAAATAAAAATAACATTTTAACTTGTTTAACAGGTTATAGGTAAAAAGGTCTGTTAAAAGAAGATGGCATACCAAGGTGGGATTGTCTCGTAATAATCAAAAGGTGAGATTGTTTTTTGTCAGACCACGCAAAGGTGGGATTATTTATTTCCATTTTTCCTAAATTAAATGTAGATTTATTAAAGTTATTAAACAAAAGAAAGTTTAAAATACAGAGAAAATGCAGGAGATAGCTTTGCGAAATTACAAAGTGTCTTTTAGCTAGTTTTGACATTAGAAACCTCTTTTAATTCATGCAATGTCTTATCTCCTCATAATCCCTCTAATTCATTTGAGATTCCTATATACCTCATATTTTTAGCAAACATGGGTAAAATAGAAACTTTATACTTACTCTGTTTTTAAATACTTGTTCCATTTCTCCTATTCACGTATGCTGATACAAATCTGTGATCAATTATATCTCTAACTATTAATAATTATAAATTCTAACAATTGAAAATTAATAATCTATTTATTGAAGCGGTTCTAACAAGTACCCACAAGACGATATTTTTTTAATGTATAAATCACAAACATTAGTCAAAATAGGATAAATGAATAGTTTAAAAAAATAAAAATAGAGCAAGTATTTAAAAACGGAGGAAGTTAAAAAAATAATAATAATAAAAAATAAAATAAAATAAAAAAATTCAAACTCCCCTTTTGTTTTTCATGATTTAAAAAGTTTCACTAGGTTTATTTTATTTTTGCCAACCCCATATAATATATATTAATATCGTACCTCACAATATACAAAGTGTATATTTACAATTTTTCACTCACATTTTCTTAGAATAATTCCACCTTTTACTTAGTTTTATGAGTTCTATCACACTTAGTTACTCCATCTATCTCTTTGACTTTATCCATCTTCTTTCTTTACCCACTCATTTTTATTTGGAAAAATGTAAACTAATAATCCCACCTTTAGTCGGTTTTCTAGAAACAATCCCACCTTTTGAAATTCTAGAAACAATCCCACCTTTAACATGAATCTTCCATTAACAATCCCTGAACGGCTGGATAGCTTTGGTAACCGGTTTTCTTAGGTTATAAGACACGTGTCAAATTTTAATAGGTTTATTAAAATTTTTTAATAATAATATAAAAAAAACAAAACTAATTAAAAAAAAAAACCCCATCTCCAGCCCCGGCATAGGCCCGCCACTAGCCCCACCCCTGCCACTACTTTCCCCTCCCCATAGCCGCCCTTGCTTTCCCCGGCAACCCAACCTAGCCCTCAACTCACCATCGCCGCCACCAAAATCAATGAAAACCTTCCAAATATATCGCTAGAACCCCGAAAATCCTTCGAAACATGAGCTCTAAAACTATGAGATCAACCTCAAGGAGTACGATCTCATGGTTCTCGACGCTCTCATCAAGCTCAAGGACAAAATCGATCCTTCTCTGTAACCTAGTCACCTTCTGCCGATCTTGCCGCGAAGAAATTTGTGGTTTCTGCGCTATGAACATCGATGGTTGTCTAGACACCCATTTGTGTCTCCCCAAAACCAAACCCAGTGATGAGTACCTTTCACGTCGAATCGTAATCGAATGAAGTGAAAGTGTGGAAAGTTTAGTGTTGCAGATAGTTTTAATTTCTCTACTTTTCTCTCTGTTTTTGAAAACCAATTTTAAGAAAATAGCCAATCTAGTTTGGTTGGTCCATGATATGGGTCCAATAGCAGTGTAGTTAGATAGGGCTTGAAAAGACTTTCCAACGATATATTATAAGTCTAATTCCGATCAACATTGAGGAAGTTATGGCCAAATTACTAAACTGGGCTTGGTTTGAACCTTATATGCGGCCCAATGATCTAGAGGAGGGCCTAATAGGGATTTATCATTCCTAATGCAATTAGGAATGGTTTTAGTCTTTTAGATTCTTCTAGAAGGTTCTTTTCATTCCTAATTCAATTAGCATTGATAAATTGACTTTTGTTGACTTTTAGAGTTTTAATCAGAATAAAAGAATGTTTTTGAGGAAAATACGATTTTATCCTCCTATACGGTAAATTTCTATCTGATTTTAGAAAACGCATCAATAATTTAGTCAGCGCCAAACGCCAGCATTAGCGCCTGACGCTAAGCTTGGCGCCTTACGCTAAGCTTGGCGCCTAGCGCTAGCGTTAGCGCCTGGCGCTAATGTTAGCGTCTGGCGCCAATTGCCAGCGTCGACGCTAATCAAGTTTTATTTGCGTCAGAACTCTGTTTTGATTTTTTATCTTTTTGGCTGATTTTCTCTATAAATAGCCTTCTAAAAACTCCGTTTTCATTCACCAATTCTCTCTATTCACCAACTTTCATCAAGAAATTCTTAATATTCTCTCTCTCTCTCTCTTTTCTAAACTAGCCTTTTCTCAAAATACAAAATTCCGCATTCGCAAGACCTAGATTCACCTAGCCATATTCGAAGTTGCCTTCGCCCTAGACGTGAAAGGTTTTAATTTCTGAGGGTTTGGTCCCAAATCTCTATTTCAATTATTTAATTTAATTGTTTTGATTTTATTTTCCTTGAAGTTACTAACGCGTGTATTTTGTTATTAGAAAGAGGTACGAGGCGTCCAAGTAAGTGCTTTAATGGTTTTTATTGATGTTGTTATGTAGAAATCATGCTTAGGTTGTTATTATGATTCCTAATGTTATGTTAGGGAATTATGATCTTCCTAGTATCATGTCTTGGGTAACTTTAATATCAAGTATGATTAAAAGTATGATGCCTTTTATGTTCTTCCTAATATTTATGATTGTTAGTATCATGTTAGGGTTAAAGCTTTGATTTTTAATGTTTAGTGACATGCAAGGGTTTGTTATTAATCTTGTTAGTATCATGCCTAGGATCTTGCTATTTATATTGTGCTTTAACATGATTAATTTGATTAATTTTGATTATAATAATTATTATTATTATGATCATTATTATGTTGATTCATATTTATTATTTATTGCTTGATCACGCCTTTTATGCATGTTTAAAGAGAATTGGTACATGCAATCACGCTTAATAAGATAATTAATAATTTTGTTTAGGGTTAATTTGATTATAATTCAAGTGATCGCCAATAATAGATTTATTTGTGCATTAATATTCAACCAACATAGATTAAACAGGTTTAGGGTTAATCCTATTGATTGCATGTTAGTCAGAAAAGCGCACATGAATACGATCAGAATAAAGTAGAGGCCTATTATTAGGGCGAGTTCAATCTCTTTTAGGTTGGATTTGTACCTTCATCCCCGAACTACTAGTCATGGTTCTAGACCTATTGGAGTTGACGATCTCCTGGATCGTTAAGGGGTGTAACCTTCACCCTGTGAACAGTTTACAAGTTCCTTAAAAAACTTGTTGGCGACTCTTTTGCTCTATCTTCTTTCCCTTTGGACGCCACCATGCTTTAGTGTATGATCACAGTGGGGTTCAAGCTAGGGATAACGCTTGAAATATTCCCTACAGTTTTTGGCGACTCCACTGGGGACGATTTCTATTTTAATTCCTTAAATTTATTTCGGCAGTGATTTAGAATGACTAGATGAGACTTTAAAAATTCTAAGTATTTCATGTGCGTAATTTGATTAACATTATTGTCATATGCATAAAAAAGATCTCATTGGAAAGATCATCCGTGATGACTTAAATCATAGGATTTTTACAGGTAGGAAATTTGAGGAATATCTTTCACAACTAGAATCGAAATAACACTGCGCGAAACTGGAAAATTTTATCGAGCACAGAAAGCTGCTGAGGCATGAAGGAACTAGCGTCAGCGAATAGAGATTAGCACCTGTATTTTGACCTTAGCGCCAGACAACAGCCTCTGTCGCTAGACGCTAAAGCCAAAAGCTGGCGCCAGCCTCTGTTTGCTGGCGCCAAGTTCTTCCAATACCGAGCCAGAAATATGTGTTCTAATTTCGACTAGTTTTTAGCACTGTTTGCTCGATCCTACTTCCTGATTGAGTTTTCCTCACTTTTCTGAAACCCATAGGTGTTCTACATATGGACATAACCCTCTCGGAATTCATGCTCCATCTACCTGATTGAATGCTCTGAGCAACAAAGGGTACATCCGAGAATGTTGAATTCACCAAACCATGGAACCAAATTTTTTAACTCGCGGTGTCCCATCCACACGCGCCAACCCTTCACGGTTAGGCTTCCGCGCGGTGCTTCTGGACAATTAACCATGGACCCTCTTTGACTAACCCATATCCCGAACTTTAGAGAACTAGAGCCATGGTTAGGTTGCAAATTTATTGCATCATATTGTGCCTACTTGACTTATTGTGCATTTTTTGTTGTGCATACTCTATTTGTTTCTCCTAACTGTTTGTTTGACTTGTGCTAAGATTAAATAAATTAATGACTAAAAGAAATTTTCCTAATTAATTAAATAATTAATTAATTTGAGTCAAAAAAGTTTTATATTTTAACCAGAGTTGACTTAGTACGACTTTGGGTATACCCCTGTTGATCAATAATACCGAAAACAGTTTCAGATCGACGCTCCAGTAATGGCGCCAAAGTTTGAACTGTAGCGCCACTCTGTGGAGTGTGGCGGCTGGCGACAATCCTATCATCTGGTGCTACACTATACAGTGCGGCGCCAGTCCTGTCGTTTTGGCGACAGTTCGGTTTATTGCTCGAGTCATCACCTTGTGTCTTATTAAACAGTTTGCTAATTAATTCGGTTAATTTTTACCGTTAATTATACCTTGTGAAGTCATTAGTTGAGTCTAGTCACATAGTCTAGCCACATGGTCATGACACGAGTCTTAACATGTCACCTACACTCACTAGTCTTAGCACACACTTTGTACATACTCTTTTCACACCATGACCATGTCTTAGGTTCATGCATGAGTCGGTTTTTTCCGTCATTTAAGTTGGGGGTACATTCCATTCCTAATTCTTCATATCCCTCCATTTACATCATCTTTCTTCACTTCCTCCACCCATTGCATGTTGAATAGAGTTCGAGTCAAATAATTAACAATGAATATCCCCAAATTCCTTTTCCACAGTACTTGGTCGAGAAGAGAAGGGCGATTAATCAAGGACAACCTCTTTATTCAAGTCTTACTTTTTGATAAACTGTTTCGTCAAAAGAAGAAAGCTAAAAAGATAATGGCAAGTCAAGAAGAGGTCAATGAACTTAGGAGTCAATGGACTGACGTGACTGAGTTGATGACCCTGTGAAGCAACAACAAATGAACCTTAATACAAGAAAGGTTGAGCAAGCTATCTAGTGACTATAAATTTTAGGGCATTAGTTCACAAGGGGTCTCGCTGGACAAGGAACTTCTTCCGCATAAGTTCAACGCCAACGACATCCAAAAATTCAAGCAACAGATAACCCTTACTTTCATCTCAGAGCTTTTGAAACTATAATGAACATTAAGGGGATTGACAAGAAAGTCTTTCATTCTTTGTTTTCTTTATCCCTTGAGACCATTTGTCAACAATGGCTCTTTTTCCTTGACAAAGAGAAAACCTCTTCTTGGGAGTTGATAACAAACGCTTTCATAGATAGATATAAGTGCAACATTCAAGACGAAACAGACCACAGACAATTTGAGATGTTAAAACAAAAAGAAAACGAAGGGTTCACTTCTTTCTTCAAAAAATGGAAGGAAACTTCCGCTAACATGGTTAAGGTTCCTACCGAAAAAGAATCTGTGAGGATGTTTATCAAGAATCTCCAAGGGAAGTATTCAAAGCACTTAAAATACCAACACAACTTGAATACTTTCAAGGCTGTGTATGATATAGGCATTGACATTAAAGATGACCTTATGAAAGATAATAATGCGAGAGGAAAGAAGAACGACCATCCTTCTTCTTCCTCTCCCATTATTAATGAAGTACATGCTACGAACACCTCTAAATCACGAATCCAAAGGTCGAAAAGAGTGTTCACTCCATTTGGTATGAGTTATGAAACAGCTTTCGAGAAGCTACATCACAAAGGACTAGTCATGCCCATAGGGCCTATTAAAGATCTAGTTCCAGAAGCCAGGCCACCCAAATGGGATCCTAATAAGCACTGCAAATATCACCAAGGAAAGGGTCACGATACTGAGGAGTGTTGGAAACTTAAAGAAACTATTCAAGATCTGATCGACAACAATGAAACTTCCGAGATTCTAGCCATCGAAGAAGGTCAAACATCCTTCGATCCATCACTTCTTATCACACATGTAGGTGAGCCCATGATCGAGACGGCTTATATAACCTCTCTTGATGAAGTGGCCATGATCGAGGAGGATGAAAGTCTTGTCTTAGATAATACCAGGGAGGACTCGTCAAGTCTAAAAGAGGACGTTCGGAAACTGAAAAATGTCATTGCCATACTCTTGAATGTGGTAGAAGGACTAGCAAATCGGGTGATGGTTATCGAACAAAATTCTCGCCAAGGATTTAATGAAGAACTCAATGCTCCTAAGCCACGGGCAAAACAGACTATTGAAGAATACACACCAATAGAATGACTTACAATGAAGCTTATGACTGTCTTCACGATCAAGATCTCATTCACCCCATTGTCCCAGTCAAGACCCTCCGCCTGAAAAACGGTTATCCCAATTGGGATCCAAAATCTTGTTGTCGATACCATAGAGGTCGTGGTCATACTACCGAAATGTGTCTCGCCCTCAAGGATCGTGTTCAAGACCTCATTGATTCAAATCTCCTTCATGTTCCTCTGGGCGACAAGAAGGCCAAGATTAGTAATGATAGTAACAGTGGCTGTAAAGGAAAGAAGAACGACTATCCTTCTTCTTCCGAAAACACCTGCTCTAGTAACAGTGTTGGTACTTTCGACCTTAATGAAATCTTAGCCATGGATAATCGAGGATTTAGAAATAAACTAAGAAAGGATTTCACCCCTATTGGAATTAGCCACGATGATGCTTTCGATCGACTCCATGCAAAGGACTCATTACTCCTATTGGACTTATTCAAGATCCCCCGCTTGAGAAGAGATTGCCTAGTTGTAACCCAAATGTACGCTGCAAGTACCATCAAGGTAGGGGTCATGCTACTGAGAGCTGTTGGAAGCTAAAGGAAGCAATCCAATATTTGATCTACAATAACGGGCTTCCAGTACCTCTAGTCGGCAAGAACGCCAAGTTATGATAAATACAAGGCAAGAGGAAAGCTGCAACGACAAGATTTCATGACCTCTTTTTTTTATTCCTTTTTCATTTTTTCCTCTCCCCAATAAGTCTAGCATAGGCACCTTTCTTTTCATTTAGATTAATTTTGTAGATTATTTCTTTCTTTCCTTAAATAAAATGAGCATTTTATTTTCTTACATATGATCATCGCATCGCATTGCATTAAAAAAAATCCATGTCAAACTAAGCACAAGGTATACCAATGATTTGAGGCACCCCTTGTAGCCAAATCATATTGCCTTTCACCTTTTTAATTTACAATCCTTTCTTCATAAACCACTTTGAGCCTTGTCTAACGATAGACCTTTCTTCTTCAACCCATATCTACCTAACCTGGGGATGGATGGTGTACCACTTATGCAATATTCAAAAAAGCTTGAGTGACTTCAAAAGATTAAAATAGAAAAAATTAAGCAAAACAAAAATAAATAAAAGTGTACCAAAGGGCAAGTGTTCCAATGTCTTTGATATGAACATGTCTTTGATATGAACACGTCTTATATTACGTCTCATATCGAGTGCTCGGTACCATGCCTGAGAAACATGAATGCCAAGTGAGTGATAAACCGCATGATCAGGATTGCCCACACTTATAAAAATGAAATAAATGCTAAAGCAAAAGAAAGAGCTAAAAAAGAGTAGAAAAACTCAAGCATAAAAAATATAAAGATTCAAAAGCAAGGTTGCACACCTTGAGGGTTTATCTAGGGTGTTGATCCTTTATCCCTTTCTTTTCTAACCTTTAGCCTAACCACGTTACAACCCTTAAAAAGACCTTTTTGAGGTATACACACACTTGTGCGAGGTTCGGCTAGAGCTACGTTCGGCCTGATTCCTAACGGATACGTAGGCAACCTCACATCGAGGTGCGGCCGTAATAAAAACACGTTCATATTCACATTCACACACTTACACCATGATCATATCAAGGGATCTCCAATGCTCATCCCTATCTACTTAGAGCTAGACTTGGGAGCTTGATCCTTACATCATTAGCTTACCTAGCCTAAGAGTCACCATCATTTGACCATTTTCAATATATTTTGCACACACTTAGCCCTTGCGGCCTAACTTTAGAATCACTTTCACACACTGCACAGATACATGACCAAATATACCTTTCCTTAGGAACCCTTTGTCATGAAATCTTAACACAACGTTGAAGCATGCCTTGTCATATCAACATCACTCATCAATCATAATTGTCATTGTATCACGAAGTATGAAGTGCTTAGCCTCCATGCCTAAGTTACCCAAATACTTTCATCATTGAGTCAACCATTGAGATAGCCTAGGATGGATTAATCCTTGCACCTTGAGAGATAGTATCAGACAACATTTGACTAAGCTCATTCAACATGCATCTTAAAAAAACTTCACTTCGATTCTTTTTCGCGTCTTTTTTTTTCGGGAGAAAGTCGGTACCCTCAACAAAAATGACGGAAAATTTTTGCTTTTTTTTGCATTTTCGAGTCGCACGATCACAATACAACGCACACACGGGTCGTGAGTCACACGTGTCATTTCACTTCGAGTCGAGTCAACCTCAAGTCAATCACAGCGAGTCAAGTTTATACCTTGAGTCGTGTCAAGTCAATGAGTCAAGCGACATTAAACCTTAGGTTAACCCTAAAATAATTAAAGAGATTAGCAAAGTCCTATAGTCAAAGATAAATACAGGTGCATCCCAGCGGAAACAAGAGCAAAATAGGGAAGACCTGACTCCAGCGCCAGACAACAACATCTAGCGTCTGACAATGGATTTCAGCACCTGACGCTAAATCCCAGCGTCTGGCGACAGGGCCAATTCGTGGCGCTAGAGGCATTGCAGCGGCGACAGAATGCTCAACCACTTAGAGCAGTTATTTAAACCTCTTTCAGCAATTTCGGGTTCCTTGGTACGCCAGTTAGCCCCTATAAGAAATTTGACATGATTAAGTAGTCGGCTTGATTACAATCGTAATAAGTGATCGACCTGACGAAAGATCGTCTTACTTAGGTTAAAGCGCCTAAAACATTGGCTCATCGCAAGACACCGATGTACTGGTTCATAAACATCAGAGACACCGACATACTGGTTCATAAACAGTAAAGGCACCGACATAATGGTTCACAAGCATCAAAAGCGCCAACATACTGGCATAGCGGAAGCAAAGTTCAATCGAGCTTTAAAGGTCGACAAGCGTTGGTCTTCAGAAATTTTTTTGGAATATTATCGCAACAAATATTCAAGCATTCAAAGCTTTTTTGTTCAGAGACGCGTGGACATATCATTCAAGCTCTTTTGATCAGAGACGCGTGAACATTTCCAAAAAAGCTCTATTGTTCAGAGACGCATGGACATTTCTTTCAAGCTCTTTTGTTCAGAGACGCGTGGACATTTCTTTCAAGCTATTTTTCTCAGAGACGCGTGGGCATCCTATTTTCAAGCTCTTTTGTTAAGATACGTGTGGACATGTATATCAAGCTCTTTTGTTCAGAGACGCGTGGACATGTATTTCAAACTCTTTTTTTTTAAGAGACGCGTGGACATATCATCAAAGCTCTTTGCTCAGAGAAGCGTGGGCGTATTATTCGAAAGCTCTTTTGTTCGGAGATGCGTGGACATATTATCCAAGAAGCTCTTTGTTCAGAGACGCGCGAACACATCATTCAGAAGTTCATATTAAAAAGAAGCTTTATTGTTCAGAGACGCGTGAACATATCCAAGAAGCTCCATTGTTCAGAGACGAGTGAACATTAAGACAGCAAGATGGCGTTCCCTAGATTGTGGAAAGTTGTCACAACAGCAATACAACAGCAAATCGGTTACCTTCAGAGACGTGTGCTCAACGGTGCAAGATACGCGTTTCTTAACTCTTTTATCTGTTTTAACTAACGCTAGTTTGCAGGTATTGGTGTTACAAGAATAATTTAGGATCGTAGAACGTTCTGAATCATTCTCCGTCCCTATCGATACTTTGACTATTTGATTTTGAAACTTGCGTTTCTCCAAACTCAGTCAAAGTGGGGGCTTTTGTAGACACCGATATGTGTCTCCCCAAAATCAAAACCAGTGATGAGTACCTTTCACGTCGAATCGTAAGCGAATGAAGTGAAAGTGTGGAAAGTTTAGTGTTGCGGATAGTTTTAATTTCTCTTCTTTTCTCTCCGTTTTTGAAAACCTATTTTAAGAAAACATCCAATCCAGTTTTGTTGGTCCATGATATGGGTCCAATAGTAGTTTAGTTGGATAGGGATTGAAAAGATCTTTCCAACGATATATTATAAGCCTAATTCCGATCAATATTGAGGAAGTTATGGCCAAATTACTAAACTGGGCTTGGTTTGAACCTTATATGCGGCCCAATGATCTAGAGGAGGGCCTAATAGGGATTTATCATTCGTAATGCAGTTAGAAATGGTTTTAGTCTTCTAGATTGTTCTAGAAGGTTCTTCTCATTCCTAATTCAATTAGCATTGATAAATTGACTTTTGTTGACTTTTTAGAGTTTTAATCAGAATAAAAGAATGTTTTTGAGAAAAATACGATTTTATCCTCCTGTACGGTAAATTTCTATCTGATTTTAGAAAACGTGTCAATAATTTAGTCAGCGCCAAACGCCAGCATTAGCGCCTGACGCTAAGCTTGGCGCCTGGCGCTAATGTTAGTGTCTGGCGCCAATTGCCAGTGTCGGCGCTAATCAAGTTTTATTTGCGTCAGAACTCTGTTTTGATTTTTTATCTTTTTGGCTGATTTTCTCTATAAATAGCCTTCTAAAAACTCCGTTTTAATTCACCAATTCTCTCTATTTACAAACTCTCATCAAGAAATTCTTAATATTCTCTCTCTCTCTCTCTTTTCTAAACTAGCCTTTTCTCAAAATAAAAAATTCCGCATTCGCAAGACCTAGATTCACCTAGCCATATTCGAAGTTGCCTTCGCCCTAGACGAGACAGGTTTTAATTTCTGAGGGTTTGTTCCCAAATCTCTATTTCAATTATTTCATTTAATTGTTTTGATTTTATTTTCCTTGAAGTTACTAACGCGTGTATTTTGTTATTAGAAAGAGGTACGAGGCGTCTAAGTAAGTGCTTTAATGGTTTTTATTTATGTTGTTATGTAGAAATCATTAGGTTGTTATTATGATTCCTAATGTTATGTTAGGGCGTTTTGATCTTCCTAGTATCATGTCTAGGGTAACTTTAATATCAAGTATGATTAAAAGTATGATGCCTTTTATGTTCTTCCTAATGTTTATGATTGTTAGTATCATGTTAGGGTTAAAGCTTTGATTTTTAATGTTTAGTGACATGCAAGGGTTTGTTATTAATCTTGTTAGTATCATGCCTAGGATCTTGCTATTAATATTGTGCTTTAACATGATTAATTTTATTAATTTTGATAATAATAATAATTATTATTATGATCATTATTATGTTGATTCATATTTATTATTTATTGCTTGATCACGCCTTTTATGCATGTTTAAAGGGAATTGGTACTTGTAATCACGCTTAATAAGATAATTAATAATCTAATTTAGGGTTAATTTGATTATAATTCAAGTGATCGCCAATAATAGATTTATTTGTGCATTAATATTCAATCAACATAGATTAAACAAGTTAAGGGTTAATCCTATTGATTGCATGTTAGTCAGAAAGCCCACATGAATACGATCAGAATAAATTAGAGGTCTATTATTAGGGCGAGTTCAATCTCTTTTAGGTTGGATTTGTACCTTCATCCCCGAACTACCACTCATGGTTCCAGACCTAATTGAGTTGACGATCTCTTGGATCTGTAAGGGGTGTAACCTTCACCCTATGAACGGTTTACAAGTTCCTTAAAAAACTTGTTGGCGACTCTTTTGCTCTATCTTCTTTCGCTTTGGACGCCACCATGCTTTAGTGTATGATCATAGTGGGGTTCAAGCTAGGGATAACGCTTGAAATATTCCCTACAGGTTGTAATGTTCTCGCTTTTCTTACGAAGATCGATTCGTCAGCTTCGATGACTACACCGTTGCCGCATATCTTTGTGATTAAGGACGGTGGTTGATATGAGAAATTTCTATAATCAGTATAAGAGTATTGAGCCTTGGTTAAAGAGGAGCTTATGGGTTTAATTTCAAGCTAAAAATCGAATTTAGAGGTGATTGGGGCTGTCTTGGTTTACTTTTTAGGGCTAAGGGTTAAGTTTTCAGGCTGGGTGGGGGTTTTTCAAGGTTGTGGGTCTTGTTTTCGGGGCGGGGGTTGAGTTTTGAGGGTGGTTATAGCATGGTTGGAGTGTTCTGTGTTGTCCTTGTGGGTGGTGGTGGCGGTTAGGGGTTAGGTGACCATGGTGGTGGACTGGTGGCCCCAGAAGAGATTTAATTAAAAAAAATAGAAAAATTATTTAACCTGTTTAACAGGTTTTAGGTCAAAGAGATCATTAGTGGAAGATCCATGTTAAAGGTGGGATTGTTTCTGGAATTTTAAAAGGTGGGATTTTTTCAGGAAGACCGACTAAAGGTGGGATTGTTAGTTTACATTTTTCCTTTTTTTTTCCCTGATAAAAATGATTAGAGGGTAAAGGCATCATTGCATCAAACTTACAAAAGAAAAAATCTTTTGCTTAGGGTGGCAATAATTCGAGTTGATAAAATTCAAGTTTATCTTTACCATAAAAGAAGAATGCAAATGAAGTGAAAAACTATTAAAAGTCAACAACTTTTTATTAAATTATAGTCCTATATATATAACTATTAAAAGTCAACAACTTTTTATTAAATTATCACCTCTCATGTTTAGCCTAATTTCCCTGGTTAAAACTGTTGAATTATTTAGAGTATTGGTGACAAATACTCATGTGTTTGATTGACTTTCTTAGGCTAAGGTGTTAAAATTCAATTGAACAAGTAAAAGAACAATTTGTATCTTTGTTTAGAGAAATATTCCTCCGCCTTGTAGTCTGCCCGGTGGCGTGCCCGGCAGGGCAAGAGCCACTTCCCGGTAAGGCGCGAGAGCAAAGTCACCGCCTGGTAGGGCCATCGTCGCCCGGTAGGGCGCAAGAGCACCCAAATTTATCTGGGTTTTTTTATTTCTCTCGCCCGGTAGAGCGCAGGAGGCAATATTGACGGTTACTCTTTAGTTATGCTTGGTTTATTGCTCTTGATATAAATATGAGAGTTCATATTGATGAAAATAACTTCAAGAAATCAGTTTTATTCTTATTCTCTTGAAACCTTTTGCAAGTCATTGTTCATCATCACAAGTCACAAATCACAAAAGCTTATCTACTTTGTATTGTAATCATCCTACTTATGATTGCAATTGTTCTTCGTTGTATCTCCTTGGTAAATTTCCGTGATACCCGGTTATAGTATAGGGTCGGGATTATACTTTTGGGAGAGTGATCTCGTTCACACCTTGAAGATTTTACCATTTTATTTTGTTTGCTTTCTTTGTGACCCTTGTTTAAAACACAAAATCCCCAAAAATCCAAAAGTATAATTACTACAAAGATGGCAAATGTGAAGGGTGTGATGACGAATTTCCAGAAATTGAACAAGTTCGAGGGTGTAGATCTTGGTATGGAGATAAAACAAAGATGGTGATGTTTTTTGTGGGATTACAAGAACAAGGTTTGATGGAAGGTTTTCTCTAGTCAGTTATATGATTAAAGTCACTCCATTCAAGTAAGAGGTTTCTTATTTGTGATTAATATATAATTATATGTCCGATTATTTATCTCTATGGTTAATTCTTGACATGTTTACTCTAAGTTTACTGTTTGTGTCTTGATTATTATTAGAGATATGTTATCTTGTATTTATGCCCATTAAAGATGATTAGTAAAATCATGATGGTTGGTTAAAAACCATGTAATTTAACATTGTTAATGAATGAACTAATTATTATAGTTCATGAAATGGGTGTGAATCACTGTTTGTTTTACATTAGTATTAAGATATTTTAGATGTTTTTCTAGCATAGTTAATATATTTGCTAGATGGTTAGTGCATGCTATGTATGGACAGTTTGATAGCTATAATTTGTTATACAATTTACGTATTATTTCATCTAGTTACATGGGCTGTCAGATGATAGTTTGTACTTTGTATGACCTAATTTATGTCATTTCATGTATGGCGATTACTTATAGCAGTTACTCATGTATGATGAATAATGTATGTCCTAATAATGTCTTACTCCAAAGTACTTATTCATGAAAGGTTGGATGACCTTGTTTTGTTTTATTTGTGATTGTAAGTTTATATGCATGAATTAAATCAAGTAGTCATTTAATCATTGACAAAGGTATATGTGCATGTATGACGACAATTGTAATATGTCACTTTGTGGTGTGATGGTATTGTATATCATGGCAAGTATAATCTTGTGATTAATATGTTATAATTATTAGGTTTATTAATGTCTTGTTGTCTTGATATAAAAGTAATATGTCAAGAATTGATGATTGATTAACAATAATGAATTTTCTATGGTGAAATAGAATAAAGGTATGCAATGAGTGTCATGGTCCATGACATGAGGATTTTGTATTGAAATTATTGTAATTAATTATATTAATGTTTAATTTAATTATTGATGTTATATTATGCCTCTATGGTGATAGTATAATGGAGTGTTTGTTGATATTGTTTGTGAAATTTATTCAAATTATATGGATAATGATAATCTCTTCGTAATTATGAGTTTATACTCTTGGTTACAAAAGGGTGTATATTCATGTATTAGACAAAAGCTATGTAAGTAGGCAGATATTGCTTATGCAGTTGGTCAAGTAAGTAGGTACACTAGCAATCCTAGTATGCTACATTGGCAAGCGGTTCGATGCTTGTTGAACTACTTGATGAAAATCATGGATTATAGTTTGTCTTGTAGTGGATATCATTTGGTTGTAGAAGGGTATTCAGATGCAAGTTGGATCTCAAATAGAGATCATTCGTCCGCAAGTAATGGATGGGTGTTCCCATATGGGGAAGGTTCCATTTCATGGAAATCTAACAAGTAAACTTACATTGTTGATTTAACAATGACATTGGAGTTCTTTGCATTATATTCTGCTAGTAAAGAAACAGAATGATTAAGGGTTTTAATGCATGATGAGATTCTTTTGTTGCAAAAGCCAACATCACTAATAGTGATGAATTGGGATAACAATGTAATTTTGGCTAAGGCATATAGCCAAGTGTAAAATTTTAGAATGGTGAGTTAATAAATATTAGTGTAAGGTATTATTACATCCAAGGACCTAACAAGGATAGTGTAATCACTATTGTTTATATTCGTACGAAGTTTAATCTCGCTAGTTGCTTTAAAAAGCATGAGCTAGAGATGTAAATAAAAGGATGACAATCATTTAAGATTAGAGCCTCATTGTAATCACAATTAGGAGAATCTCAATTTAACACCCAATTAGATGTTGGGTCTTAAGCTCAATGAGATCAATTCTCTTATTTGATGAGTGGGAACTTGTTACAATCATCAAAGGTTAAGTTCCGGTTTTTTCTGTGTTGAAAAGAGGTTGTTTTAACTTAATAGAATTCCTGATATACTTCTCGATCACAGGAGCATGTTTTGGAAGTCTACCTATATAAGTACGAAGTTTAGCCGCTTCAAGAAGTTATTGGGCATAGTTTTGATGTACTTTTGAATAGATATGGACACACGGCTTAAAGTGTCAAGTTAATATGTATTTAAGTAATTAAACTTGTGTGTGTAACATCTTCAAGTTTTCAATATGTGTTGCTTTTGGTTCAAACGTTTTACGATACCAAATGGATACGGATTCTTGAATTGTATGTTGCACTAAGTGGAAGTTCAAGCCTTTGTACACTTTCATTTATGCATGAGATTGTTTTTGTGATGACGATGTTTTCAATGAGACAAGTTTAATACTCTAAATGGGGAAAGATTGTTGAATTATTTAGAGTATTAGTGACAAATATTCATGTGTTTGATTGAATTTCTTAGGTTAAGAGATTGAAATTCAATTGAACAAGTAAAAGAGCAATTTGTATCTTGGTTTAGAGAAATATTCCTCTTCCCTGTAGTCCACCCGGCAGGGCGCGAGAGCAAAGGAAAATTAAGTGTTGTAACCGCCCGGTAAGGCCATCGTCACCGAATAGAGCGCGAGAGCACCCAAATATTTCTGGGTTGCTTGATTTCTCTCGCCGGGCAGGGCGAGGGCTCGCACGGTAGGGCGCAGGAGGCAATATTGACGGTTATTCTTCAGTAATGCCTGGTTTATTGCTCTTAATATAAATATGAGAGTTCATATTGAGGAAAATAACCTCAAGAAATATTCTCATTCTCATTCTCTTGGTTTATTCTCATTCTCTTGAAACCTTTTACAAGTCACTGTTCATCATCACAAATCACAAAAGCTTATCTACAGTGTATTGCAATCATCTACTTGTGATTGTAATTGTTCTTTGTTGTATCTCCTAAGTAAATTTCCGTGATACCCAGTTGTAGTATGGGGTCGGAATTATACTTTTGAGAAAGTGATTCCGTTCACGCCTAGAAAATTTTACGTTTTATTTTGTTTACTTTCTTTGTGACCTTATTTAAAACACTAAATCCCAAACAAAAACTTGATAGTAGAGAGCCATAGAAAGGAAACTCCTACTATCCAAAATAAAGGTAAATGATGGGGCTTGAGCTGCATTATGACTCTAAATAAGAAAATGGGTCATGCACCATCTCCACCCTCCAAACA